>NC_067401.1:2602769-2625269 GCF_016432865.1 Antechinus flavipes | reverse complement strand
CTAGGTGCCCCCGGGCCTGGGAATCAGAAGCCGAATCCCCGTCCGAGGGGACCCGGGCAAGTCCTTGAGCCCCTCGGGTTCCTCTTCTGTGGGGGGGGGGGGGGCTGGCGGGCAGGATCGAGGAAGGAAGTCTGGCACAAGGGAGACCCCGGGAGCCCCCCGGCTCCATGGCTTACTCCTTGTGGGTAACTGCCCCCGCCCCCCCTCCTTGTCTGCAGGGGGGGCGGGGAACCATCTGTCAGAGAAGGAGCCCGAGGCGGGCTGGGAGTCCTCCTTTCCCTCGAGTCCAGCTCGGGCACTCAGCGCCGATGTCCCCGTGACTGGAGGGACGCCTCCCCCCCTTGCCGGCCTCCAGCCCCTCCCCCCCATTGCCAGAGCGGGCCGGGGCCTTGCTCTTCCCCAGCGCGGCCGGGCCCAGGTCTGGGCTATTCTAGAGCATTCGGCTGCCGTCCGCAGCGCAGGGCAAGGGCGGGGGCGGGGACGGCTTTGCTGCCTGTCCCGTCATGTGTCCCATCAGCACGAGGGTGAGGTGGGCCCTGCCCAAACAGCCCCGTTCCACGACAGGCGCCCCCATTATATACCCGGCATCCCGTATGCAGCCGGTGCTTAATAAATGAGCCTGAACGCAGCTTGATTAGTTGCCTGTAGGAGCTTCCTCCGGCCTCTGGCTCAGGGCTAAGGACCCGGATGCCCCCGCCCCTCCCCCATCACTGCCCGAGGGCGGCCCTTCGGGGGGCAGAGGGCCGCCCCCTGACCCCTTCGGCTTCCTGCTCCCCCCCCCCCCGCCATAGGGCGTCAGGAACATCCCAAAGCCCGGGACACGGAGCCAGCCCCGGAAGGCGGGCGGCCCTGGCAGGAGCGTGGCGCGAGCGCCACCTGGCGGCAGTCGGCCAAAGCGCTCCCTCCTCCTGCGGGCGGCCCGGGAGGCCGCCTGAGCTTTGCAGCCTCCGCCGCGGGTCCGAGGGGCCCCCCCAGAAGGAGCCACGTTCCCCGCAGGGGACCCGGGTCGGGCCGGGCTCCGAGTCCTCCAAAAGGGAGCAGGGGGTGGGCCTGGGAGGGTCCGAGCCAAAGCCGGGATTTGTGGCTGCGTGAGCCGGCCTCCCCCACCCCTCCCCCCCGGGCCGCCGCCGGCCTCTCCCCCCACCTCTCCCCCTCCCCCCCCGGGCCGCCGCCGGCCTCCCCCACCCCTCCCCCCCGGGCCGCCGCCGGCCTCTCCCCCCACCTCTCCCCCTCCCCCCCCCGGGCCGCCGCCGGCCTCCCCCACCCCCCCCCCCTGGGCCGCCGCCGGCCTCCCCCACCCCTCCCCCCCGGGCCGCCGCCGGCCTCCCCCACCCCTCCCCCCCGGGCCGCCGCCGGCCTCCCCCACCCCTCCCCCCCCCGGGCCGCCGCCGGCCTCCCCCACCCCTCCCCCCCGGGTCGCCGGCCTCCCCGGCTTCTGCTTCCAATCTGGGGTTCGCGGCCGTGACCTCCCCGAGGCGGAGCAGGAGGCTGGGGTTTCAAAGGGGAATGCAGGGGGTCCCTGGGTACCAAAAGGAAGCCCCCTGAGCAGGGAGTGCCGCCCACTTCCCGGCTGCTCACCCGGACCGAGACCAGCGGCCGAAGGGCTCCGGACCCGCGTGCGGAGGAACTGCGAGACCCCGGCCCAGAGCCCGGAGCGGGGAAGGGGGAGCGACTTGCCCAGCGCCATTAAAAGGCCAAGTGAAGTCCTAGGACTCGGCCCCAAAGGGGCATCCTGGGCGGTCCGCGAGGCCGCGCTCCCCCAGGCTCCGGGGCAGGGTCTGGCCGGGGCCCGACCCCCCCCCCATGACGGTCCCCCGAGCAGGAAGGAGCCCTAGCGGGCAATCCCCCCCTTCCGCGCCCCCCAGCCCCCGAAGGGACAGACCGGAGGCGCCTCCGGCCCCGGGGAGCCACGGAACCCTAACCCTGAATGCGGGCGGTCCCACGGGAGCCACAGCCGGTCCCAGGAGAGCCGCCCCAACCCCGGCTCTGAGCCTGAATCAGGCTGGAGCCCCCGGCGCTGGGACACGGGGGCAGAGGAGCCGGGGGTCCCTGGGGGGCCGGCGCTGCTGGGGAAGGAGGCGGAGAGCTGCTCCTCCCTGGGCCCGGAGAACTCTAACACTGTTCACTGCGCTCAGCGCTCCCCATGTTGGGACCTGAAATCAGGGCTCCGAGCAGGGGCTTCGCGAGCCTGCGGGAGGGGTCTCGGACTCGGTGTGGGGGGCAGAGAGGGCTGAGGGCTGGGTTTACCATCAGAAAGGGCCAGGGCTGCACCCTGCCTCAGACAGCCTCAGTTTCCCCACCTGTAAGATGGGGACGATAGCCCCTATTCCCAGCAATGTTGGGAGGGCACATGAGGGAATACAAGTGCTTAGTAAACCCCGAAGCCCCCAGCCCCTGGTTATTATCTCTATGGGGGTCCCAAAGCCTTCGGGTCCTGGAAGACCAGGGTCCGGCCCCGACCCCACCGAAGGCTTTTCTCCTCTCCCTCTTTGGCCCGGGGCCCCTCCCCCCGGGCATCCCCTCCTTCCCGTGCCCTTCCCCCAGCTCCCAGAGCAGCCTCCAGATGGGCCGAGCAGAGCCAGGGCCCGGGTCAGGCTCCCAGAGCGCCCGGGGGCGGGAGGTCACAGCAAATGGGGACCAGGCGGCGGCGAGGCGCCCGGCGGGCACACAGCAGGAAGCCATCGGCTCCTCCTCCTTCCAAGTGCGTCAGAGGCTCCAGTGCCCGCAGATGAGGGCCAGGGGGCCCCCGGGAGTGGGCCGGGAGGCTCCAGAGCAGGCCCCGGGGCACCTGGAGAAGAGAAAGGCTGAAACGGGCCTGTGGGACGGGGGCTCTGTCCCTCTGAGCCAGGAACGGGGGGCGGCCGTGGGGACAAATGCCACCTTGGAGAGCGTCCGGGCTCCTGACCCGGGCTGTGGGGCCGCCCTCTTTCCAGTCAAGGGCTCCCCACTCGGGTTCCCTGACCCTGGGCTCGTGGTGGAGCAGCAGGGTGGGGAAGGGTCCCAGCGGGCAGTGAGGGGGCTGGAGCGCACAGCCAGGAGCGCAGGGGCTCGGACCATCTGGCCTCAGGGGGAGAGGCCCCCGGGGAGAGGTCGGCGGGATGCTGGGGGTCCCAAGTCACCGAGAAGCCCATTTGGGCTCGATAGAATCCCCCAGAGCGGCCTGGCCCCCGCCCTCCCCGGTCCTCCTCGCCCGATGGCCGTTTGCCTCTCAGGAGCCCCGGGCTGGCTCAGGGCTTGAGCCCTCATTCAAAGTGGCCTTTGGGGGGGCGTCCGCAGGCTGCTCTGTCCAGGGAGACTGGGGGAACTGCCCTCGCTGCCCCTTCCCCCTTTCCCACAGGAGCCCCCAGGTGCGATCCCTCTCCTCATTCAACCCCCCCCCCCAGAACCACTCCCGCCGGCTGGGAGCTCCCAACCCCTGCAAAGCCCCCGTCTGGCTCAAAGACCCCGTTAGTGCGACTGGTTCCTTGTGCTCAGGAACTCGGGCCGAGCCCCCGGATCCGGCCAGACCCACAGCCGAGCTCCTCCACGCTAACCACACACCGCTCTTGGTGGGGGCGATTACTTAGTGTCGGTAAGCGCCGGAGGCAGAAAATCCCCCCGGACGGGGCCCTCCCCGGGCCGGGATCCATCTCACCCACACTCCAGCCCCGGAGACGGCCGTGGCAGCCAAAGTTCCCTCAGTTTCCCCATCCCATCCACGCTCCGGCCCCGGAAGCCAAAGTTCCCTCAGTTTCCCCATCCCATCCACGCTCCGGCCCCAGGAACGGCCGTGGCAGCCAAAGTTCCCTCAGTTTTCCCATCCCATCCACGCTCCGGCCCCGGGAACGGCCCCGGAAGCCCCCTCAGTTTTTGCTGGAAAAGTCGGCCTCAGTTACGTTCCCTTGGGAAGCTGCCCCCAAACGTGGCCAGGACTCGGGATCGGCGGGAAGCTGCCTTTTCATCTCCCCTAAGCAAAGATGGAGGTGGAGGCCGCCCCGCACCCCACCCTCTTCCCAAACCTGCGTCCAAGGGCCCCCTGCACCACCAGCTGCTCGGGCAGAGGCCGGGGGAGGTCGGGGGGACCGAAGGGTCTTACTTTGTGGCTGCATTTCGCTCCCTCAGCACCCAGCTTGTCTCCCACCACAGGAGGAAGGAGGAGAAAGGCTGATGGCGGCTTCGGGCAAGCCCAGACCAACAGGCCCCTGGGGGAGGAGGGGCCACCTGCAGCCATGTTCTCTGGCTCTCCCAGGCTTTCTCTCTGGTTTTCGCTGCTGGGGGGGACAGCGAGGGGGGAGGCCCCCGGGCGCAGAAGAGCCGGGCACAACAACACACACACACTGGAGGGAGTTTCACAAAAAGGTTTTATTTCTTGGAAGTCTGAGGAAGCAAAATACAGAGCCCGCAGGGCCGGGGCAACGGGAGTCTGGGGGAACTCGGGATTTAAGCGACCCTGCGAGGGAGGGTCCTCGGGCCCCGATCACGGGGTGCCACAGGGCAGCCATCGCCCTCTGCCCCAGGGGAGGCTCTGGCCCCTGGTTCTCGACCTGCCAGGGCTCTGCAGCTGTTCCCACAGCTTCTTCCAAGGGAGTAGGGCTTCATTTGAGCCAGATCCAAGAGTCCCCGACGTCAGCGTTATATCCCGGAGCGTACTTGTAACCTTTCAGCTAAAAAGGAAAAACAGACACCAGTGCTGAGAGCGATTTCGCCAAGGAGCGCGACCGGGAAGCCCCTCCCACGGAGGTACCCCGAGACGCCCTGGGAAATAACCGGAGTCGGAGGGACGCTAATGCACCGTCAATCCGGCTGCAAAATGGCCGAACCATCACGGAGGTCAGGATGAGAGAGACGCTAACCAAGCTTCCGACCAGGAGGTGGGTAAGAGCGGTCCCACTGACCCCAAAGACCCCGGAGACAAAGCAAGTGCCCATAAGCGAGGGGGCAGCTCAAAACGTCCAGAAAAGCCACAGAACACCACGAGAGCCAAAGTGAAGCGGACGTCAGGAACTCAGAGACTCCCGTCAGACTGAGCGGGCGCAGAGGAAGTGAGCGGGCCCCAGACCCGCCCCAGTTACAGGCAGGAGTGAACAGGAAAGCAGACCCAGGGCCGGCTCTGGAGAAGGACAAGTCAATGCCTCCTTCTTGCCCCTGAGAGTGGGGGGCTTCACCGTGCCAGGGGGCGTGCGCTGGTAGGGAGCCGGACGTTAAACATCACTGCTCACAAGGGCGGCGGCCCAGGGAAGGTTCTGGAAGGCGCCCCTCAAACTCGGGAAGACCCCAAGGCATCCAAATAACGCTGGAGAACACAAGCCTGACACCATTTAGTCTTGGGAATCAAAGGCTCCCAATTACTGAGGAATCTGGGAATACGGAGAGCTGTCACACCTTCTCCAAGCCCTCAGCACCCCCTCCATCCTGGCCCTGCAGGGCCCACTGCCCCATAGTCACCATCAGCCCCAGATGTTTCTTTTCAGTATCAGGGTGTGGCCACAAGAAGGCGCCTGCTCCGCCCCCCACCTCCAAACCTGCCACCCCCTGCCCCAGACTTCAAGCATCAGAGCGACCAATGGCCTCGGTCAGCTTTAGAGTTCCTGCTGCCCTTGCTCAGTGATTTTTGTGTACGGGGGGAGGGGGGGCACTGACAAAGGCCTTCACGGCTCCAATCTGACCAGAAAATGGTAGGAATATGCTTTCTGTGTCACCTGTGGACCTCGGTGGGAAACCATCTGGAAAAGGTTGCCTCGTCCTTCCCCGGGCTTTCCAAGGGCATCCTGCCGAAACGTGGGAAGATCCTGGGGCAGGTAAAAGGGCAGGAGCCGGCAGCTGCTCGCGCCTTCTCATCTGCTGCCGGGAGCCGATCGAGCACAGTCTGTGGCCTTTCTCTGCTCTGGAACGGCAGCTCACCACCGCGGCCCAGACGGCTTCGCTCCTGTGTGAGCCTGCCCCGGTCCAGCCACGGTTCCAAATGCCCGAGGGTCTGCAACGCCGGGCTCCTCCGGAACAGCTCGTGTTCTGTGCTCAGTTCTGGGCATCTCAGAGAAAAGCCTCCAGGGAAGGGTATTCAGCACGGTGAGGGGCGGGAGGGACGGCAGCTCTAAGTACCCGGCACAGGGAAGCTGCGAGTGACTCATTCTGCTGAGCTCCAAAGGGGCAATGGGTAGAAGGCGCAGAGGGAGACTGAGGCTCAAGGTAAAGATACAACTTTCTAAGGGTTAAGTGAGAATGGAGAACGGGCTGTTGGGGGAAGGCTGGGTTTTACTGGCTGACCACTGCTGGGGACGCTGTGACGTTGGCGGAGGCAAACAAGGGCCAAGCCGCCTACCCCGGCGAGAAAAGCAAATGGAAAATACTGAACAGACACAAATACAACGTGAATGACGCTACTCTGCCACTGTCTGGGCCGACACGGAGCCCACAGGGATCCCCCGGTACAGCCTCAGACCCCGTTTCTCTCACTGTTGGACACCAGAGCCCCGACAGCTCCTAACTTGAAGTCTGTGACTTTTGGGGTAAATTCAGCATTTGAACTTTGCACGAATGACAGCAGGGACCAAGTGAAGCCAGCCTGACTCGAGCAGCATCGATGGCAGTCCTCTGCCCACGGTCCGGGGTTCCCCAAAACAAGCAAGAGAAGCTTCTGCAGGAGCTCCGATGCTCGTACTGACTGGGGGCTGCAGAGGCAAAGCCTCTTACTGGGGCTTCCCCGCTCAGCGCCCCCCTGAGGCCGGGCAGTCCTGGCGGGGCCGCTTCTCCCCCAGGCCCAGCTACCCCCAGTCCGCGGCTGGGCATCCACCACAAACCGGGGAAAGGCTCTCTTCCCGGGCAGCCCGGGCCTGTCTGCAGCTCAGTTACCCTGGATGGCCTTGAGGAAGACTTTAAGTTGCAATTTGAATCATTTAATACCTCAGCCAAACACGGGAGCAGCCAAGCACACCCCTGAGGAAGAAGGGGCCGGGCGACAGCTCGGAGGTTTATTTTCTTCTCTGCAAAGCAAACTTCAGCCATAAACCGGAGAACAGAGAGCCGGGAGAGCGCAAACCTGCAGCATCCAGCCGCCATCTCTTAATTGTATCACAAAATCTGTGCCGTGGCCCTCTCCCGGCGGCGTGAACTTGGCCCTCTGATGGTCAGAGTCTCGGGTGATCGGGATCATCAGTTATTAGTGCATTAGACCAACAGAGGCCCGCAGGGAAGGTTCTCACTGCTAGCAGTCACACTGGGAGGAGGAAAAGCCGCCTCCATCTTCCATGTCAGCGTCTGCGGCTCCTCCTTCCCACCTCGCTTTCCCATTCAGCACCTCCGACAGTGTCCCCTGAGGCTTTGGTAAAGGGATCAGCAGCGTTTGCCCGCACTTCTGGGGTCCCTCCCACGCAGAGCAGGATTTGAGTCCCTGGGACGGCCCAACGTTTCCGGCACTGGCTCAAGGCCTTCTGCTTTGGATCACACACCATCAGGACAATGTCTTCTCCAAAGGAAAATACATGCACGTGCACTTCGAGAGTGAGAAAGAACAAGTCAAAAATTCTTTGTTCAAGGTCCTGGGATGAGCCTCGAAGGGAAGTAACATTTCAGGAGGCAAAGATGAGGAGGGAGCCTGGAAGTCGTGAGAAGAGAAGGCAGGAAGGCTTCCAGGGGAACATGGAGCAAATTTATGACCAGGAAGATGTGAAATGAACCTGGAGAGGGAGGCTGGAGCCTAAGTTCCCTCAACCCTAGGGGCAGTTGGAAGGCACAAGTACTGGAGTCAGGTTGAGGATGCCGACCACCAAGGTGACTCTTCTCCTCAAGCTCAGGGGTGGGCAGGTCAGGAGAAGGCCCGCTGTCCTGTCCTCCTCATCCCTTCGCCATACTCTTCTCATGAAGACCATGCAGCTGATCCCAGGTTTGTGACTTGTTTTCTTGATTCCCTTCCTTTTAGTAACAAGGAGGGGGAGTAACCAGGATTTAAGTACCTGGCACCCTCTCCTCCTGCAGACAGCAATGAAAGCCAGCATCTGCTCTTCGGCTCACATTCTTCCTAACTGGGCAAGAAAACACATGAAGAAGGGCTTAATGGCAATCAGAATGGTCCCATGAGTCTTAGGACGCACCATCAGGTGGATGGCAAGGCCCAGGAATCCTTAAACAGCATCATCAGGTTACTGGCAGGGCCTGAGAGTCCGTCTGCAATGGCAACCAGACGGGAAGCGCCAGTGGTCCTCCATGTTACTGGAAGAACAGTGCCCAGTGATTCTCTCCAACTGCCGCTTCAGTGCTCTCAAGGCTGCGCCATCTCCTGCATGAACTGTTTAGACTGACCTTGCTCACAGCCCTTCTCCTTCTATATTCTCTTTAAGGTCACTGCTAACCTCAAGGAGCTCCAAGAAGCCTGATGTTAGTTGAGTTCCAGCAGAGCAACTTCAGCGTCACTTGGGAGAGCTTTCCCACCTTGCGGTGCTTCATCTTTACAGTTTCAGGCTTCCACGTTCTCGGGATGGTCTTGGTCTCTCAAGATTTAGCAGCTTCTTCTTTCTCCCTCCACTGTTCCTCAATGTTTTACAAAAGAAAAATGCTACAATCTTCCCAAGATATTTCAAACAGATCTATGGTCCACACCATTGCCAAACCTCTGCACTTGTCAAGGAGATCAAACCTTTGCTACTTAGAGAAGTTTCTAGTTTCCTTTGGCCTCCTCGTTATAGGAACTCGTTTACACTTTATATTATGAGTGGGAATAAGGAAGATCTGGGTTTAGGTCTTATTTCAGGCACATTCTAGTTATCTAAACATAGACGAGTTATTTTAATTCCTCAAGGGCCCAGGCAACTCTCTCCACCGACACATTCCCCACAAGTTACCAATATGCACTGGTGTTTCCTACTCCCCAACCCCGTAACTTCAGGAAAGTCTGGGTTTTTACCTACTTCCAAGTTTCCAGAATTAGCAGCTTGCTTAAATACGGCAGTGGAATCACATGCCAAATCCACTTCTCATTTTTTATCGTCTTACAATTTGTTACTGCTTTTGGTCTTTGCTTTAGACAAGTTGCTGTCCAGATTCTACATCAACAACTGCTTTAGAAATGCTTCCCAAATCAGTGATCAGACAGGTCCTGTCTATTGTCACCTGAGAGCTTATGAAGTGCTCACAAAATCCAGCCCCTCTTAAATCTCTTAATTCAAACGGGTCCACAGACTTGTGATCCAACTGAAGTCCCTGTGTTGAGACGCCTCTGTCTTTCTGTGTCCTCCTTGAGCTGCATCTTCCCATACATTGTTGGAGGTCCTCCACTCCCATTGAAGCTACAGCACAGTAAAGCACATTAAAGTGCAAGATCATCTCCGTGGGTTTGGTCCTGAGCACACAACACCCTCTGAAATGATGCTGACTCAGCCACATGGGAGGTTCCTCCCCTCTCACTGGAGGAGCCCCGTTCCGCTGGCCCCCTACCCTCACACACGCTCTCCCTCGGAGGCCAAGGCCTGAATGCAACCCCTATGTGAATGTGAGCTCCTCGAGGGGAGGAACCATGTACCTGATCACAGTTCCTGGCACACAGTAGGTAGCACATGCTCACGGACTGACTGCTGAGTGTTTATAAGTTATCCCCATTGCTTCTCTGGCGTTTATGTTTGCCAAATTTCTGTCACTACAAAAGCCAACCTGCTCTTAACTTTAAAATATGATGGCCTTTAGTGGAGATTTTAAAACAAGAATTTACTCAAAGAGGTGACATGAATGGTGTGGAAGAAAACCACATTAGCTTAAAGAGCCTTTTTAATACATCAAAATGAAATAGCTAAAGGTTATTTTCACACCGGTATACACTTCGTATCCCCCTACGAATAGATCTACTTAGCTGTTCTCCTCAGTGTCATAAATGTTAGAAAATGAAAACACTCCTAAAAGCTGGGAAAAAAGACAGAAAAAGTACAATTTGGTCCACAGGTCCCATCCTGACATTTGTTCAAATGGCTGCAATTAGTATCTTGTTTTAAACCCCAATCATTCCAAGCCATCAGAGTAATCTCCAAATGGCAAGCACTTCAGACCGCCGAGTGCAAAAGCTACAGGCCACAGGGTCATGAAAGCCCAAGTGAATCTGTGAAACACTTCACTTCGTTAATCTTTGCTTTTTATCCCAAATGTTTGTTCCCTAATGTGTAACCGCTTAGGATATTTATGTTATCTAAAGAAAAGAGAGTAAAGACTGTGGTCAATTTCCATTCTTCATCCTTCCTCAAAGCTTGCAGGAGAAAAAGCCAGATCCCAACTGTTTTCCATCCTGTCTCATCTAGCTGAAAATGGGAAGATTATTTCACTTCAATTATGATTAAATGGAACATGAGATTTAATATGAAAATTTGCCTTTTAATATTCAGTTACCTAATTCTGACCTCGTTTGGTCAGAAAAAGAACCCACATTTGTTTTTTTGAATCCAGAACAAAAGGACTCTTATCATCTTGCATCACTGTTTTCATGATTTAGGTAAGTTATATTCCAGAGCTTCTCTTGTTTGTTCCAAGTCTGACTGTCTTTATTAAGATGCTTTTTGTAAAGCCAAGAACAGACAGTACTAGGTATTAAAACTGTCAAACAGCCACATTTTAAAAAATGGGAAGGGAGACCTTGATACTGGAAATGAAAACAACTTGAGATAGTAAAGAAATAAAAATAGCAGGCGAGAGAAAACAGAAGATGCTGTTACCATAGCAACTGTCTTGGACACAATCAGCTACATGAAGGGAGCACCACATCTTTCTTAATAGCATTTTGCCTCCTTATATTTGGGAAAGACTGGCTCTAAAGTGGAAAACAATTTACAACTGAATTATCTGCCTTAAAGGAAGGGCAGCGCTCTCACTTAAGTGACCACATCCAGATTGGGAACCGGGGCTTTCAAAGGCTTCTGCTCACAAGCAGCACAAACGCTCAGGGAGGAGCCGGCCCAGGGGACAAGGTGAGGCTTAAAGGCGCTGCTCCCCCTCCCCTGCTCTTCCTCTTACATGAGCTAACCAAAAACTGAAATATCCACAAAAGCCATCATATTATCACTAAAATTCAGCAGGAAGAGAAAGAGAAACTCCAACTATTTGGGAATCTTATCTACTGAGACATATCCAGGAGCTATATGAGTCCATCTGTAAAACACTCTTTAAAAGAAATAAAGAAAATAGTAAAATAACTGCAGAAATAACGTTTGCTCATAGACAGACTGAGCTAATATAACAAGTCACAACACGACCCAAATTAATTTACTTTTTCAGGGCCTTACCAAACTCAATGGGATTTTTTTTTTTAAATAAAGCTAGAAAAAAATTGAAATCATATGGAATTTTTTAAAAAGTCAATAATCACAAGGAAAATCATTTTTAAAAGGAGTGGGAAAGAAAGGAGTCCAGCAATAAAAGATCTCGCATTGTCCATCAATCCAATGATTGGTTCTGACCGGTTCTGACAGCAGCAGAACAAACGGCAGCTCTGGAACAGCGTGACCCCAGTTACTAGGGCAGTGACTCACTCATTATCTGACAAAATTATTGGAAAGCTCTCTGACAAAAATAAGATCTAGACACCCACTCCACACCAAGAACTCTAAATGGATGCAACTTAGACATAAATGGTGAAATTGGAAGGAAACTGGAAGAGCCAGGAAGGAATTACTTTTCAGTAATGGATAGGGGAAGAGTTCATTACCAAGCAAGGGATAGAGAGGATCACATAAGATAAAAGAGACTATTTTGATTATATGAAATTAAAATGGACACAAAACAAAATTAATGAAATTAAAATCAGGAGAACAGTTAGCTGGGAACAAATCTTAGCAGCCATTTTCTCCGATAAAGATTATTATATCCCAGACGTACACAGACTTGATTCAAATGTATGACTAAAAGCTATTCTCTAATAGATGATACGGTCAAAGGAAAGATCAAAAAGTTCCCAAAGGAAGCCAGCCAAGCTAGCAGCAGCCGTGACAGATGCTCCAAAGCACTAACAATGAGAAAAAGGCAAATTGGAGCAACTCTGAGGTTCCACGTCACACTCATCAGACTGGCAAAGATCAAAGAGGAAAAAGACAAACGCTGAAGGGGCTCCAGGAAAGGAGGTACTTTAATGGAAGACTGGCCCAGCCATTCCAGAAAGCAATCTGGAACTATTTCTAAAAAGTCATTCTATTGGCCAAAGCTACTGAGAGTCAACAGCACCACTCACAGGCTCATGTGCAAAAGAAATAAAAGGTTAAAACCCACAAAAAACACAGACAGCCGCTCTTTTTGCAACGGCAAAGAATTAAGGGGGATAAGATCTACCTATTAGATCACTTACAGTACACAAACGGTAAAGGAATATCATTGTGCCGTAATGATGAGACGGGCAGTCTGAGAGCAAACTACGAATGGAGCACAAACCTACAGTGACAAAGTGATCGAGAACTCTGATGGATGAAACGACAAGAACCTGATCCCACTGGACCCAAGAGGAAGCAGACATTTTGGCCACGGGCTCTGCAGGAAATGTTTTGCTGGCCTCTGAATCCCTATCACGAGAAGTTTCCCCTTTTTTTATTGTTCAGTGGGGTGGGGTGAAGGGAGACAGAATAAATGCTCGCAAAAACACTTTTTTAGAAAACTGATAGGAGAAGTTGCCAGGCACAGGAGATGCAGCTGGCCCGAGTTCAAACCCGATTTCTCAGAACTCCTCCATGTGTGGGCCTGCACAAGGGGCTGACCCTCCAGACGCTCACGTCAGCAGAGGAAATCGGCCCCGGCGGCATCCCCGCCCAAGGAGGTGCCCTGGCTCTGGCCCCTCGTCTCTAGCCTGAACCTCTGCTGGATGTCTGGGAGAGAGTCAAGGGGAGACCAAGGGAGAGGTGGGGGTTAGGCTCTGACGGGAGGCCATGGGACCAATCCACTCTCCACCATGTTGCCCTGGTGAATGTCATATTTCCCCACATTATCTCCCATCTTGTCTGACCTGATCCATACTGTCTCCAGCCAAGAGAATGGGAGCTCCTGGAGATCAGGAGCTCTCTCCCCAGAGTCAAGCACATAGTAGGTATTTATTAAATGCTTGTACACTGAGCACATAGTAAGCTCTTACTAAATGTTTGTCTTTCACAGGCTCTATCCCTGGAGCTGAGCACTCAGTAAGCACTCACTAAATGTTTGTCCTTCAGGGGCTCTGTCCCTATAGCTGAGCACTCAGCAAGCACTTACTAAATGCCTGTCCATTCAGGTCCGGTCCGAGCGGGCCATGTGATCAATGATCGGCCCATCCCCGCCTCTCCTCCCTAGGATGACCTAGCGTCATTGCAGAGAGAGCAGTGACAGGGCACGGGGCCAGGTCAGGATCCAGGCTCAGAAACCTACCAGCTGGGCCACCGGGGCAGCTCTCCCATCTCAGATCCTGCGGCTGTGCACAAAGGACAGTAACAGCCTGAACCTTGCGGGAATGGTGGCAGGAGCCGATGACATAACATCGTTTAGCATACAGCAGGTGCTTAGCAAACATTCGAGTGGAGCCGGCTGCCACCAGCTGCTGAGAAAGACCTTTGTTCAAGTAGATCCCCCTTTGGGAGGCCCTCACCTCTGGGGCTTCTGGGAGTAGAAGGAAGGATACACTCCTGCACAGTTTTAAATTTAGAATTCATTCCAATTTATTCTCAACTGCACGGAGGAGGCGGGATGGGAATTTGTCCAGCTTCGCTTCCACGTAAAGCCCATGGAAGAAATGTTTTGAGGCGCTCTCCCGAGGCCCTGTGACCCCCAGAAGAGAGCTGCCTCTAAATGGTTCCCTAGTCTATAAGCTGATTTTGTCTTCTCACTGTGCTTTTAACCATCATTCTCCATAAAAAGCCAGACGTTGCTTCTGTGCAGTTTCCCAAGTGTCTCCAAGGGCAGATACTAAATTAAGAAAAACAAAATCCCAAAGGACCGTCAGCATTACTGAAAGATGGAGATTATGGCTATTATAGCACACAGCCCCACTTCCAGATCTGAGAGAAATCTCTAGTAATGCCCAAATTGCCCGGGGATCTTCTCTCTCTCTCTTGACAAGGGTGTTCAATGAGTAGCCACATAATCCTGTTATTTCTGAGCCTTTTTACAAACAGCGCTTTCTTCTGATAAAAGAATGAGTTGCCTCTGAAACACGGGCAGGAAGCCTCCGGAAACTCACACAGGTCAGCCCCAGAGTCCCCCCAGAATTAAAAGCTCTGCCCAGGAGAGCACCCCCACTCTGGCTGAGGACTGACTTCCTGGCCACCTTAAATAAACGTGCAAAGAGGTCAATGAGCTGGATTCTCTGAGCTCCTCAACAGGCGGCTTTGTGGCCCAAGAATTCCTGTTATTTATTCACGAGTAACGAAAGAAAAAGCGAGTAATGAGACGAAGACAATCCTGAAGATTCGGTTCCATGAGCCTCTGCTCGATGGGCCTAGGAGCTAAGACTTCAAAGCCCGGGAGGCTGCCAAGCTAGAGGAAGCTCACGTGCCCGTGGGAGGAGCAGAAGAAGAGGGTTCGGGCCAAGGGAGCTCTCATCCCAGAGCAGGTCAAGCGAGACTTTGTCCGCACTGGGCCGGGACAGGGGATGGCACTTCGAGGGAGTCCATGAGAACACAGAGGTTCTTCTACAAAGGCAGCAAAGAGAGGATGCCCTAGTGAGAACCCGGATGCGAGGTGGGCAGTGGGACACGATGGCGAGGGGCTAAGACCAGACAGGGAGTCTACATGCAGAGAGCACCTCCAGTTCTGCTTTCTGGGCGGTAATGGGCAGCCACCCAAGGACTCCGGGGGAGAAGGGACACCAGCAGATAAAGTGGGGAGCCCCACGGAGAAGAGGCCCAGAGGTCACCTCGGAGGGTAGGCTGGAACTGTGGAGAAGGGGGTCCTGGGAATCCCCCGGGGGGAAGAGGATGGGCTGGGAGAGAAGCCACAAGATCTGACAAGTGGCCAGAGGCCGGGGAGGCTGAGGAACAGAATGTGTCGGAGGAGAGCGCGGGGAGAGTCCGGGACCAGGCTGTCCACTCCACAGACCATCTTAATAACAAAACAAAAGCCACACGATCGTAGCAAGGGGACTGAGATGAAGAAAAAGCTCCTGACAAGACAGGACTCTTGTGCCTGAGAAAACCAACCTCACCCGAACCCAGAGAACAGGCCCAAGAAAGCCCCCCCTTCATCCGGAGAGCTAGCATTCTCCGTGCTGGGGAGAGACCTTACAACAAGGGGTGGGGGGAAGCCGGGAATCCCGGCCACGGTCACTTTTACGGTTCGAGACAGTGCAGAATGCTAGTTATGCAGCAAGACAAGAAAAAGAAACCGAGAATAAGCATAGTCCAAAAAAAAGCATGGCTCTTTGCAAATGACAGGAAGGTTTCCTTAGAGAACCTGAAAAACTAATTGAAACAATTAACAACTTCAGCAGAATTGCTAGAGGTAAGTTAAACGCACAGAAATAACCCACAAAACTCGGCAGGAAAACAGTTATTCCCCTCACAACTGTCAAACCCGGCAGGGGAGCATCCGAGTAACGGGAGAGACATTACTCGTCCTGGGGAGACTGAGTCACGATGACAAAAAAGACAATGTGACCTGACTTAATGGCATCCCAGCCAAACAGTTGAAGGACCGCCTTCCCAAACTAGAAAAACAACTAAATTCGCCTGGAGAGGCCAAAGGGCAAAGGAGCTCGAAAAAATAGCCGGGGACCCCCCAATACAAGCCCTCTTATAGTCATTCACCCCCACTTAGACTTACAGCATTCCCACACCCTGCCAGACATCCCCACACACGCGCGCGCGTGTGCGAGTCCCACCGCAGGGCAGGGCTGCCCCTGCTCAGTCACAAACTCTGGGCAGGCTGAGGCCCCCCAAGGTGCCGTCTCTGAGGCCCCCACTCCTAACCCCCCCAGAGCTTCCCAGGGCCTCCCTTCCCCCATGACACCTCGGAGAGCTCTCTTGCTGAACTTTTCATGGGCACCTTGCAAGCCCAGACGCTCGGTGAGGGGAGGACTGTCTCCCTTGTCCTCGTACCATTTCTGGGGAAGCAGAAAGAAGATGGAAAAGTGGGGACCTGGAGAAGAACTCTGGCTCTGCTTCCGGCCAACCAGAGAGGCCTCGGTTTCCCCATCTGTAAGAATGGGTAAGGGGAGTCCCAAGAGGGGGCATTGCGCATCCATCCACTCTTCCACCCCGGCGCCCCAAATAACGACCGCATCTAAAACCCTGACAAGCCACCGGTCGGGGGCTGGCCTCCAAGCTCCCATCCAGGTCAGCAGGATCCCCCATGACTATCGGCCCCTCGAGGGCCGGCACGGGTGCCGCCTCCCAGTGTCCCCCCACCCCAAGACTCGTACACGGCTCTCGGTCTGCCCTTGCCCACTGTCCCCCTGGGTGTGCAGCTCACTCCCACAATGACGTTAGAGTTCAAGTCCAGCCCCTGAGCTGGGCGACACTGCTCCTGCCTCAGTTTCCTCATCAGTGCAGGAGGAGCAGAGCCCCCTCTCAGGGCTGCTTTTTTTCGTAAAGTAGCCTGGACAAACCCTCCCTGTTCCTGCTGCTCTGGCCCAATGCCCGGCCCCAGCCAACACGCGGAATGAGCTGGCGTACGAGCTCCCGGCAGAAACGAACACGGCGTGGGCCGGGCCACGGGGCGGCGCTCTGGAGGGCTGCCCTGCCGTGTCTTGCCCATCTGGCGTTTGGGCAGGTCGGGAGTCATGGCCGAGAAAGGCCACTCTGCTCCGTGAAGGTGAGGAAAGCCCCTGGCAGGGCAGGGTCTCGCTCATCCGGGCGTGGCCCCTGCCCCCACACCTGAGCAGGAGCAGGACGTGCTGCCCGCTGAGCTTAACTACCTCTCTTCTTCTCTGTTGGAAGGGGCGGCTTTCTGGGAGGGCAGGAAACAAAAAGCAGCGAATTCTCCTCGGTGAGGTGCCTGGCCTCTGGGGGGAGGGGCAGGGACCACTCTGCCTCTGGGATTCCCTCCTGGGGGGTCCAGCCCCCAACAAGCGGAGATGCAACGAAGAAGGGAGTGAGGGAGGCCCGGGAACTGCTCCGCCCCCAACCACCTCCGAGGACCAGAGCAAAGGGGCCCCTGGGGCGTCCCGGGGGGCCAAGAGTTCTGACTGGGAGCGCCCCCCCCAGAAGCTGTGCTTCTGAGTCCCAGGCGGCCCAAGGCCCAGCGCCCAGCACTGCCCTGAGGCTGTGGGGTCAGGCTGGGCCCAGTAGAGTCATTCAAGAGACAAGGGCTGAATGCGGGAATCCCGGGGCTCCCTCCGCTAACATTTCTGGGCCTTGGGCCGAGGGGATCCTGGCTGCGCATCCTCCCAGCATCCTCATCCAAGGAAGCGCTGACCAAGTCAGGAAACTCCCGGTCAGGGGGGACCTCCCGAAATCCAAGCTTTAATGGTCTCCCGCCCAAACCTCCTGAGGGCGAGACACGGGGACACACACAAGGGCACAAGGGGGGAGGCAGGGGAGGGAGAGTCTCCGGGACGTTGGTTAACGAGGGCAGCGGGCGGGCCCCGGCCCCCGAGCCCAGCCTGTGCCAGACCTAAGTCAGTAGGTGCAGCGCATTCACGCAGCCATTCGGGTCAATAGGGAACGAGAGGGACGTCACAGTTCGTTATTCCGCAGAACGACGCGGCTCCGCAAATTAAGAGCAGAATTGGATAAACCGGCAGCTTAGAGTAAGTTACTGACCTGGTGGGGGGTGGGGACAAACGCCCCTTCTGCTTTCCTGAAACAAGAGCTCGCTGCCGCGCCCCAAGGCGCCGGAGGCCCCCCCCCCCCTCCGCGTCCGGTCCTTACCTCCTTGAACTGGTGGTAGATGCGGTCGCACTGGTGAGCCCCAATGGTGATCTCAGGGAGGTACATGGGGACGGTCGTGTAGTTCACCACGTCGTACTTATCCTGGACTCTGAGCAGCAGAGAAACACACGGGTCAGGGCCCAGAGCCCTCTGGGACAGCACCCACCCCCACCCCAGAGATGACCCCCCACTAGTCGGCCTCAGGAGCGCCGGGCATCTGTGCCAGGGATGCAGATGAACTGCCCCCAAGGCCTCGCTGCCAATGTCGCCACAGGTGCCCCTGGGAGGCCGGAATCCAGAAAGGAAGCAGGGAGACGACCCGCCCAACCCCCCTACGGGATTCCTCCCAGAGGCTGGCGTGGGGGGAGGAGGGGAAAGGGGCGGCTCTCTTCTCGCTTGGTTTCCTCTTCCCGGATAAATTCAGAGACCATGGGATGTGTTTCGCCCCCAGGGACTCCGGGGGCGCTCGTGGGCCCTCCTGCTCCGGACACTCCCCCAGGATGTAAGCAAAGCCCGAGGGTCCTCTGGAGAACCCTCCCCCTCCCCGTCCAGGATTTCCGTGACCGGACCACGGATGCCCCTCTCTGGAGCCGTCCAAGGGCTCTGCGCCATCTGAGCACAGGAGGAGGCCCATGGCGCCCAGGAGACGAGGGCCGGGGTAGCCCCGGAGCCCCAAGAGAATGCCAGGAGGGCAGGGCCCGGCCTCCCCAGGGCTGTTTGTCGGCCCTCTCGGATCCTCCCCGCGCAGCAGCATCTCCTGGCGCCGACCCCGAGCCCGCCTTCCCCCGGGGACGGCCCCTTCCCGTCCGGAGGCCGGAGAGAGGCCTCTGCTTGGTCCCAGGGTGGGGGGAGGGGCAGTATGATGTCAACCAATGCCGGCTCCCCGAGGTCCCCGATCGGGCGCTCACTACGGCGGGGCAGAGGGGGCAGGGTCACCCCAAGGAGGACACTTTTTGTGAGGTGGAAGCCTAAGCAAGATCGGCCTGACCCAGGTGCCCCGGCTCCGAGCCCCCCTCCCCCCCCACCCCCGGCTGGGGCGGAGAAGGCTGAGGGGAAAAGGAGGGAGACGCGGGTCATCCCACGGCGAGAGGCTGGGCAAGGACAAGAGCAGCCCGGAAGCAGGGCGCCCTCCAAAGCCCCCCGAGCTCCCGGCCCTTCGCACAAGCCCGAGAACAGACTCACAGCAGCCTCACGTGGTGGAGAGACCGGTTACTCTGCTCCAGCCACGGGCCCTTGTCAAACGGGACGTAGTTGATGTCTTCCAAAATCTGAAAGGGAAAAGAGCATCCCACATTAAACTGGACTCCGGGCAACAAACATGGGGAAAACCCACCCGCTGCCTGCCCTCGGGGGGCTTCCCTCCCTCTGCCCAGGACAAGGGGCTCAGGAGCCCCCGGCCGGAGGCAGGGAGGGAGGGGCCCAGCAGGAAGTGGAGCAGATGATCCAGGGAAGCGCCTCTGGCCGGAGGCTGGATGTTCCAACAGTCAGCCAAGCGCCCCTCTTCCCCCCCCTGCCCTGTGACCTTGGCCCCATCCTCTCAGGACCCTGGGCCCGAGAAGCTGGGAGGAGCGCAGCTCGAGGGCGGGACCCTGCGCTCCTGCCCCAGCCCCTGCAACGGTCCGAGCTCAGAAGGGGCTGTCGCTGGCCCAGGGGAGATGCCGCGGAGGAGAAGCCGGGCTCTCTTGGTCCCCTGCCCTCCGGACACTCCCACGGGGCCAGAGCGCGCTCCCGCAGAGCCGGGGCCCGACTTCCCGGCTGGATTTCCAGGGATCCAATAAGCGCTCGATCCTCACTCCCTTTGTTCCCCAGAAGCCGGAGGCCGTTCCGGGGCCTTTACCCCGCTCCCCCCGTCTCCGTGCTCCCGCCAGGCTCCCTGCCGCCTCCGGCCCCGGTGTCTGCCACGTGGACAGCCACTCCTCTCGGGAGGAGGCCCCAGGGACCCCTTTCCCCTCTCCACACCCCCCACGCTCCCGACAGGAGGCAGGGGCCCGTCTCTCTGGCCTCCCCCCAAGCCACAGGAAGTGGATTTCCCAAAGCGGCCGTGTCCGAGGAGCCAGGAAGGCGGCAGACACAGAGGGGGCCGGTGAGGGGGCTGCCGGGCTGGGGGCCGAGGGCTCGCTCCCTCTCTCTGAAAAGAAGAGCAATTATCCCGTCCAACCCCTGGCCCTCCACCCGAGGGCGACGGCGTCAATCAGGGTTACAGTCGGCCACAGGGGGGCAGCAGGCCCAGGAGTAGAGTTGGGGGGGGAGGAGGGGGAGAGAGAGAGAGAAACAGAGACAGAAACAGAGACACAGAGAGATAGACATGAGGGAGAGAGACAAGAGAGACACACAGAGAGACAGAGAGAGGGAGAGAGAAGAGAGACAGAGAGAGCGAGTGTGTGAGTGTAGGGACTCAAGCAAGTGCTGGCAAAAATGTGCCTCTTGGAGGGAGCCCCGCTAATCAGCCCCATTCTGCAGAAGAAGAAATGAAATCACCCGACATTCAGGCATTGAAAATGTTAGCTCATCATTTAACAACAAAAGGCAAAATTAAAAGTGTTCAGGGACGAGACTGAAAACAAAAACTTCATCTGTTCTGACCCTTACCTTTCCCACCTCCTTTGCTTGCTTTGCTGTATACTCTAAAATCTCACATTTTTTACTATAAAAAAAAAAAAAAAAGACAAATTAAATAGAACTCAAGCCTTTCCGGTCATGGAGCGGCTGTGTAAGTGTGCGAGGGCCTCCGCCAGTCCCGTCCCCATCTGGCAAGCACTCAGGAAGGGGCCACAGCGCGCTCTCTGCTCTCCCAACTCTGAGACCCGCCGTCTAAGGCTTCCGGCCTGTGGTCTGGCCCCGACTGACCAGCCCCTCCCCCCTCAGGCAATCCCCGCCGGGGCCCGGGGCCCCAGCACCTTCTCCACCCAGACGGCTCTGCCCGGCTGCCTCTCGCCCTGAACCCCCGCCTCCCGGCGCACGACCCCGCTAACTCCGCAGGCTCCCCCCAAATCTCCTCATCGTGTTGCTTTTTCTGTCAAAGGAGGCACCTAGTGTATGACCCAGGGGTCCCCCTGCCAGGCGGGTCAGGCAGGGGCGAGAAAGGGCAGGAGCAGGTGGGCTGTGCCATCCCTGGGGAAGGGCAGACGCAGGTGAGTCTCCCAGAGCCCCCGGGAGCAGCTCCCCACGTACTCCCCACAGGGACCACTGAGGGCTTCGGAAAGCCCGGGAGCAAATGTCTGCTTCCTGCCATGGATCTTGGCCCCCTTTCTGGGCCTCTGTTTCCTTAATTCAGCAAAGTGGGGACCAGAGGGGCCGGAGAAGTCCCGCTCACCCTAAGCCTCGGGCCCAGTGAGCCCCATCACAGCTGGGACCCCGCCCCAAGGGCTCCCCCGAACCCTCCACCGTGACCCAAATGAAGGCTAAGAAACAGAAGGCCACGGCTATGCTGGGACCACGTGTGTGGAAGCCGCCCCTTCAGCAGTTCCAGGCAGCCTGTGCGACCTCCATGGCCCTTCCAGGGGCCCAGAATCCCCCCAAAGCCTTCAGCTCCTCCCAGCGTCTCACAAGAAAAGGCCCTTCCTCAGGCGGCGGCGCCGGCCCGCTTGTGGCGGCTCCCACTAACAGGAGGGAAGACCACCGGCTTCGGGCACCCGACACCTGGGGAACAACGGAAGCACGTGGACCCCGGGCCCTCTCCTGTGCAGACACTCGGGCGCCGAGGCTCTGGCTCAGCCTCCCCATGTGGGAGACCCTGCCGCGGCCGGCAAACAGGAGGCTTCCGGAGCATCGCCCCCCACAAATCACCCCCCATCCCAGCCACCCACGGCCACAAAGCTGCCCAGTGCCCGCCCAGAACCCTGTCGGAACCTCCCACAGCGGGGCCCGGAGGCGCCCTCAGCACTGCAAATGCCACCGATCAGCCCGGGCTCATGCCCTCAGCCCCTAGGAAGGCCCCCAGCGCTGAAGGGAACACAGCCGTTCAGGCGGACAGAGAACAGGTCCCCCGTGAGGGGGTGAGGGCCGGGGGCATCTGGCTGCGAGGCTGGCAACCCAAGTAAGAGACAGCGGCCGGGAGCACCAGGGCAGCGGGCGGGCACCGGAGCAGCAGGTGGGCACCAGGGCAGGGGGCAGGCACCGGGGCAGCGGGCGGGCACCAGGGCAGCGGGCGGGCACCGGAGCAGGGGGCAGGCACTGGGGCAGCGGGCGGGCACCGGGGCAGCGGGCAGGCACCAGGGCAGGGGGCAGGCACCAGGGCAGGGGGCAGGCACCGGGGCAGCGGGCGGGCACCGGGGCAGCGGGCGGGCACCGGGGCAGTGGGCAGGCACCGGGGCAGTGGGCGGGCACCGGGGCAGCGGGCGGGCAGCAGGGCAGCGAGCGGGCACGCGATCACTTCTGAGGGTACTGACCTCATTTCTGGAAGGAAGGCCTTCTTGTAGGCATCCTCGATGTGCTGCAGGTAGGAGGCCGTGACCTTTTTCCCTTGGACCTAAACGAGCAGAAGGGAGACGTGAGACGGGGCAGCAGCGCCCATCTGACCTCGGCTCTCAAGATGGCGCGCACCCGAAAGGGGAACTCTGAATGACTCTGCCTCCCCCCCCCCCCCCCCCCCGCGCCGATCTGCCGGGATCCAGGAATCAGTCCCGTGGGGCCAGAAGGAAGCCGAGGGGGTGCCAGAGCTGCCAGCTCCCGGGGGGTCCGGCCCCACAGCGAGGGGTGGCTGAAGCCCCTGAGGAGCCGTGACCCTGGGCCCTCC